>NC_033624.1:15053275-15060775 GCF_001540865.1 Ananas comosus | reverse complement strand
GGATCCGAGATTTTTTCAAATAGGCTCAACACGCTCCTCAAGCATGGACTAAAGGCTTTATGTTAAGTTGATGACGTAAATTTGAATGAAATGGGAGAAAACTAAATAAAGTTAAGAATCTGACAAAACTCGAGTTCAAAACTTTTGCTTCTAATATGTAAATGCTTGAGTTACCAAAAAATAAGTTTTAATATTTATATATTCAACATATATATGCAATGATGCGTGACACAAAAGAAAGAAAGAAAGTATTAATTGAATTCCTCATGCATAGTAAATGCCATCCTCCAAAATTCGTAGTAACACTGTTAACAGTAGTAGTTAGGTTGTACTGTATAATCGGATATATATGCGGCATATCAACATCCCCTAACAATTATTATCCATTAGAGCCAATCATTAATTAGTAGCCATAGTGGTAAAAGCATATGATAATTTGTCATCATGGGTCAGTGCATGGTTTGAGCCCGACAAATTACACTTCTCTTTATAGACCTTTTCTCTTCGGTCTCGAATCAAATATTAGAATCAAATAATAGTGTCCAAACATAGTGCAAAAAATGTAGTAATAGTTCCTATTTATTTCAGCGTCGTGACTCGATTACTCTGTACAAATTTGTAACTTAAACACTGTAATATTCCTTAAACGTATTATTATTACATCCCTCTGAACTTTAATTTTTCTAATGAATGATCAATTTCCTTTTTCCATAGGATGGCTTCTTTGCTTTCGATTTACTCGAAATAGGATAAAAAGCAGGTTCATTTAAGCCACACCATATTCCTATCTCTCATTGTCCATTACCAAATTGGAGTATCTTTTACTTACCCATATATTTTTTCTTTGCATCTTTAGAACTTTGTACTACTTCTATTTGAATGATTAATTTATCAATCATTATATATAATATTAAGCTGTTTTTTGAAAAAATATTTAGAAGAATCACACTAAGCATTTGTTAATGGTGGCCCCATAGATTGTCTAGTCCACTGCATGAGGAGATAAGCTTTGATTCCGACTAATTTATGCCCATAGCAAATTCAATGGATGCTTAACTAGAAGCTTGATATTAAGTAAAGCAATATATATGAGTGCAACATTTGTGAGAAAAAAAAAAAAAAAAATTATAGTGCCACTCCCTACATATGCTGCCACCTATCAAGATTCGATATGTTGGATCCGACTATTTTTCTTTTTATATTTAATACGTAATGATAGAGATCGACAATTCATATCTATCTCTGCAGATCGATAAATATATAAAAAAAAGTTTGCGCTACGGATTAGTTATTTAGACCCTAAATCAGAGCGAAACCTTTAATTTTCAATTGCATGGTTCTATCAGATTCCAAACAATAAAATTAAGCATGCGTTTAGTTTAGTAATGTAAATGNTCAATCATTAAGCATATAGGGCTAGGGTAGACGAAAACTCACCGATTGCGAAGGAAGCTCTCACAATCTCCAAATGGGAGCTAGAGTCCTTCCAATCTAACCTAAACAAAGGTTCTAATCCCATCAATTTGATACAAAAGCCCCCAAAACGAAAATCCCCAAATTTAACCCTAAAATCCAAAATCTAGGGTTTGATCTCATGAAATCCAATAAAACTCGAATCTAGAGGGAGAGAACATGTTGCTTACCTTTTAGAAGCTTCAAAACAAGCTCTAAATCCTTTAAATCCCAAGATCTATCCTCCACTTAGCTCCGAATCCAAGCTTGAGGCTTCACTCATGGAGGAAACCCAAAAAGAAGCAAGAAAAGCAAGGAGGAGAAGATCAAAACCCACCAAAATCCATCAAAAATGGAAGAGAACTCAAGAGAGGGAGTTCTTACCTTATCTCCTCTGTTCTAGGGCTCAAAAGAGCAGCCATGAGGGCTGGGGTGGCTTATATAGGCGTTGCAACAATTGCAAAAACACCCCTCTACGAAACAGCCTAAATCTGCACTGCGTACCGGTACACGGGTTTGTGTACCGGTACACCTCCCACGAAAAGCCAAACCCGAGCCTCGGGTTTTGCTGGGAAATGGTCTGTGTACCGGTACACAACCACGTACCGGTACAGCCATCAACCCCGTACCGGTACAGCAAGCGAACCCGTACCGGTACGCGGCCTGCTGAAGGCTACCCGAGAGCTGACCAAAAATCCTACTTTTTGGATTTTGGTACACAGCTTTAAACCACAATTCTCGGGACTCGAACCATAGGTCGGAACACTGTCAACGACCTACCAGAAAGTCTGGAAAAGTTCGACACACAGATCAAGCACTCGAACCTCGCAATTTGCAAAGGTCCAGTGTGTTACACTTTCGCATTATTCGGGGTTTGTCTTTTGAGCGGGGATAGCGTGAGTATTTCTAACTTGCCCTTTTATGATGTTGTAGTGACGATGCCGATTACTCGCTCCCAATCTGCTGGGGCTGACAATGCGGCAAACTTCGAGGAGGTCGAGACCTCCGCTACCGCCGGATCCAGTGAGGTCCGTGAGTTGAGGGGCCAGCTTGCGGCCCTCACTGATTTGGTCACTCAGCAGGCAGAGGCGGCCCGACAGCAGACCGAGGCGGCGCGCCGACAGGAGGCGCGGATGAAGCGTCTGGAGGACCTACTATTGCAGCAGGCGGCAGCTTCTAGGGAGACTCAGGCCCCTACGCCGCCAGCACCAGTTGTGGACGTTGCACCGAGAGCGCCGTCCCCCGCGCCCAGTTCTTCGCGTGCGGCGCCTGGGGCCGCACCCCAGGAGGAGGTTTTGGTGGCACGACCTATGCAGAGGCCCCGGGTTGGAGCAGCATTCCCTACTTTGGTTGAGGGGGCGGAGCGAGACAGACTGATGGAGCGCCTCAATGAGTTCAGGAGGTGCAGTCCCCGAGTCTTCGACGGCGAGAAAGTCGACCACTGGATCGTGGAGAAGTGGTTGATGCATATGGAGAAGCTCTTCCGCGACACCTTCGTGGAGGAGAGGGATAGAGTTTGGCTCGCCACTCACCACTTGGACGGTGAGGCCTACCGCTGGTGGTTGGATTTCCAGGAGCACCCCAGCACGGACTTGGAAGCTATTACTTGGACGAGGTTCAAGGAGCTTCATCTGGCGCACTACTTTCCGACCAGCGTCAAGAGGAAGATGGAGCAGGATTTGCGCAGCTTGCGCCAGGGTGACAGGACCGTAGCCGAGTACGTGAGGGAGTTTTCTCGGCTTCTGCATTGCGTGCCCTTCGTCGTGCGGGACGACGAGGACAAGGCCCACATCTTCGAGCGAGGGTTGCGACCGTCGATTTTTCGGTTTGTGCAATCCTCTAACCTCCAAACCTATCGGGAGGTGGTGGATCGCGCGCTCATCGTGGAGAGCGGCGCGGCAGAGGTTCAGGAGCAGCGAGAGGCTAGGGACAAGGGTAAGGCCAAGAGGCCTGCGGCTGAGGGTGCGAGTCAGACGCACTTTAGGCGGCCGCCGAAGCATCCGAGGAGCCAGCAGCGTGGACGCGGCTCAGCAGCGCATTGAGGAGGATCTGATCGGCGCCGGCCTTCCCCGTGTGTGATCTGCGGTGGTCCCCATTTCCCACCGCAGTGTCCACAGCGGGCGGGCAGGTGCTTCCAGTGTGGCCAAGAGGGCCACGTGCGTACCGAGTGCCCGAGAGGTTCTTCACCGGCACAGTCGACTGCATCGGCACCGGCTCTACCAGCCGTCAGCCACGGGACTCCGTCGACACAGTACCAGCCTGGGCGGCCAGCCGTCCAGCGCCAGAGCGAGGGATCTCGATAGGCCCCGAGTGGGCGCATGTACGCCGCTCAGACCGAGGAGGCGGCAGCAGCCGAGGATGTAGTTGCAGGTATCATTTTACTTGATGGCATTAGAGTTCGTGCTTTATTTGATACCGGTGCATCGCATTCATTTATAGATCGGCTGTTTGCCGAGTTGCATGGCATCCCCTTGGTTTCTTTGTTGCATACGGGACATGTTGTTGTACCCGACCACATTTTGGATATTAGAGAGTATAGCCCCAGTTGCCCTATTCGGGTAGGAGATTGGATCATGCCTATAGATTTGCTAGCTTTGCCGCAAGCTGGGGGATTTTGATGTGGTCTTGGGCATGGATTGGTTGACCAAGTATTATACCACGATTGATTGCAAGAATCGCACGGTTACCCGAAATCTAATTCAAATCCAATATAGCACCTACGGGTACATAAGAAATGTATCGAATCGATTCTTTTTAATGAATAGATCCGATCGCAACTTCGAATATGGAATTCAAAGGGTTTCACTAGGACTTTAGACAGCAGCT
This sequence comes from Ananas comosus, assembly GCF_001540865.1. NCBI lineage: Eukaryota > Viridiplantae > Streptophyta > Magnoliopsida > Poales > Bromeliaceae > Ananas > Ananas comosus. Next base: position 15,056,497 of record NC_033624.1, on the reverse strand, counting down.
TGTAGATCACATTACACAAGGAAATGGGCCTTCATTCTTCCACCTTGGAAGGGTTGGGCCGTTTAGGGACCAGGGTAACAAAGGTCTGACCCCACAGAGAAGGGTCAGTAGCATGAAACTTTTCAAAGGCCAGACCAATGCCACTACCCAACTGATCCCAGAAGCATCTAAAAAACTCTACCTGAAAACCATCAGGCCTCTATTGCCTCTTCTACTTACAAGCAGTTTACCACGGAGAAAGAACTCCCTTTGACGGAGTCCGATAAGCCTTATGCCGCTTGGCATGACCAGCTAAATCTTTGCCTGCTAGGCAAGAGGATAGCAAGTTACAAATTCTGTCTCGGTGGCCGGATCCAATTGTTCCAATTTCAAATTGGAAGGGAACAAAATGTTCTTGAGGGCAAACAATAATCAATTCCTGTTGAAACTATCACACACTTTACGGATGTCAAAAAAAAAATTGCAAGTAGATGAAATCGTGAATAAATGTGTTTCATTTCTCTATCATTATATAAAAAAAGATCCATCTTTTTTTAACAATACCGAGTCGAGTTCTTCTCCTACCAGTATCGAATAGAACATGCTGAACAAAATCTTCTTCATGTAAAACCTGCTCGATTTAGATCGGGAAAATGGTACGGATTTTATGAAACCATGTGCTATGGCTCGAATCCGTAGTCAATCCTATTTCCGATAGGAGCAGTTGACAATTGAATCCCATTTTTCGCTCTTTTTTCTTTCTATGAAGTTGCAGTGCAGCTCTTGGTCCCCAGACTATCTATCATACGGAGACTCTTAAAAAAAAAGAACATAACTCTTTTTTTAGAATAGCTGTCTCGAATTCAAGTTGATTGATCATTTTTTATCGTAATTTCACTTGGAGCAACAGGGATCAGGTCGCACTATATTATAATTAGTATTTTTTATTCAATATATTCAATACAATGAAAGATTAAAGCACGGTGATTCTCTATAGGGATGGATATGTACATAAGAGAGAGACCCGACTCGGTATCTGTGTACCATTCGTAGGAAGATACTGAACTTTTGGATTTGAAAAATGTTTCAGAAGATATCTCTGAAGTAGATGGTGATTGATAGAGCAATCCTTGATCGTAANTATTTCACATTTACAATGAAATTTTCAAAGATTGACCTGCTCTTTTTTATTCTGCACAAAAGAACCCTGCCTGATTCACTAATTCGTAGGAAGATACTGAACTTTTGGATTTGAAAAATGTTTCAGAAGATATCTCTGAAGTAGATGGTGATTGATAGAGCAATCCTTGATCGTAATTTCCAGTATGAGTACTGCGTCGAACAGAAAATTTGTGATTGGTAGTAAAATATCGATTTTCCAGTAGTTCCGCAACTACTACCGTGGTTGTTGCCAACGGGGATCCCCCATTCCGAAAGGTAACGGGGCCGGCCCCCGATGGGAAGAAAAAAGAAGGCGTTAAGAGACCCTCCTGGCCCAACCCTAGACACTCTAAGTCCTAGGCTTTCAACAGAAGGGGCTTCACTTTCAATTGAAATAGGATAGCTGGAAACAGGCCTTGACCCCATCCCATTACCCCCTGGATGACATATTCAGGCACTTGCGCGGTAAACTTCAGTCTAACTACAGTTCCTGCGCCAGAAGCTAACGGACAAAGTAAGGGAAAACCTCTGAAATGATTTCAATATTGGACCTTGGACATATAATAGTTCCGAATCGAATCTCTTTAGAAAGAGAATTAGATGGTCTGCCCGAGCATGCCTTTTATTTGGTGGGTAACATCGATGAAGCTACCGCGAAAGACTGATTGGTTAAATAGTTCACATTCGCTTGGGAATACCAAAGACAATGCAGTCGAGACCGGACCTTACTTAGGCAATGCCAACCGAGACTTCAAGCACTGAAGCTAATGAATTATTTAGCTAATTCTCAATGGTTTAAGGAACCTGGGCAGACTGAGGTGGTATTTAGTGGATGCCGGAGCTCGCTGTTTGCGATGACGATCAGCTCGTCTCGAGCTAGGCAGCTGATCAGCAGAGGCTGTGTAGCCTATTTGGCTAGTGTCGTGTTGAGGGGCGAGGATGACACCCCTAGGATCGAGGATATCCCGGTGGTGCGAGAGTTCCGGGATGTGTTTCCAGCTGAGCTACCGAGTATGCCTCCTGATAGGGAGATTGAGTTTGTGGTAGATCTCGTCCCTGGGACTACCCCGATCTCAAAGGCACCCTATAGGATGGCACCGGCAGAGCTGAGGGAGCTGAGGGCACAGCTGCAGGATTTGTTGGACAAAGGCTTCATTCGACCGAGTGTTTCACCTTGGGGAGCACCAGTTTTGTTCGTCAAGAAAAAGGAAGGATCACTTCGCCTTTGCGTGGATTATCGTGAACTTAATAAGGTCAGATTAAGAACAAGTATCCGTTGCCGACGATCGACGACTTGTTTGATCAGCTTCAAGGATCGTGTGTGTATTCCAAGATAGACTTACAGTCGGGATACCACCAATTGAAGATCAAGCCCGAGGATGTATCGAAGACGGCTTTTAGAACACGATATGGACACTATGAGTTCACAGTTATGCCGTTTGGGCTTACTAATGCTCCGGCAGTTTTTATGGATCTCATGAACCGTGTCTTTAAGCCTTACCTGGATAGGTTCGTCGTGGTGTTCATCGACGACATTTTGGTCTATTCTCGAAGTGATGCGGATCATGAGGAGCATTTGAGAATTGTACTCCAAGTACTTTGGGAAAAGGAGCTTTATGCCAAGTTGAAGAAATGTGAATTTTGGCTGCGAGAGGTAGCCATCCTTGGACACTTGATTTCTGGATCGGGTATAGCCGTAGATCCCAAGAAGATTAAAGCAATCAAGGATTGGCCGAGACCGACGAGCATCACGAAGATACGGAGCTTCCTTGGATTGGCCGGTTACTACCGGAGATTTGTAGAGGGGTTTGCTAAACTGTCTACTCCCCTCACGAGGCTTACGCACAAAGGAGTCAAGTTCATTTGGAACGACGCGTGCGAGCGAAGCTTCCAAGAGTTGAAGCAGAGATTGACGACCGCCCCGATGTTGACCCTACCAGTAGCTGGAGCAGGGTATGTGGTTTATAGTGATGCTTCACTTAATGGATTGGGCTGTGTATTGATGCAGGATGGCAAGGTGATCGCGTATGCTTCTCGCCAACTAAAGGAATATGAGAAGAACTACCCGACGCATGATTTGGA
>NC_033624.1:15042039-15053250 GCF_001540865.1 Ananas comosus | reverse complement strand
TGTTCATAGTACCGAGTTGAGAGCGTTAGATGACTAGTACAACGGAACTCTCAGCGAAGTGGTAAAGTAGATGTGGTGCTCAGAGTAAAGAGCAGGTATCCGGTGATGATCGTTAAACGATCACTGCAGATCGAAAGATGGACGAGGTCGTCCGCGATATGAGAGAGTGTGTTCGTACGGGCCCATGGGAGTGGATGGGCAGGTGACCAAACGACGTTGATTTGGTATGGACGGTGCCGTAGAAGTTGTCGTCGTCCAAGGAGCTGAACTCGCCGTTTATGGACCAGTGAGCCTCAGCTGACCCGGTGGAGTCCGACTGCTCCACGGTAGCGTACAGGTCGATTTCGTTGTCATCCACCCCGAGGAGGTATTACCGGGCTTTAGCGGGTTCTGCTACGTTGTCTGCCCTGTCCGCTCCAGGAGGAACCTGTCACCGCTGATTACACGGGGCGGACTGGTGTGCACTTCGTAGAAGGGAGAAAAACGAACGTTACCAAGCCCAGTACAAATGGAGGCGTTTACTGCGTGAAGGCTCAGGGTGTTGAGACCCTGGCACGAGCGCCTATGAAGCCTCCGAAGAATCTGGTACTGACTGGAGAGCTCGGTAGTCTTCGAGCAAAGAATGGCGGCAGGGAGAACCTGCGGAGAGCGAGGAGCGCCTGCACCCGTAATGATACGAGGCGGGTGTTGCGAGCTAGTTCGTGAAGGCGTTTACATCACTCGAAGTCTTACATTTGGCGAGATATATATAGGCCAGCCTCGGGAGAGTGCTTGGTCAACCGGGCTAGAGATAGCAGAGCGTGGTGCAGCCCCTGCGTCAGTTATTATGCACTCTTGAGGACGAGCATGAGAAGCTGGCTCGCCAAAGGAACGAAATTGAAAGCCTTAAATAGGACCTCGTAGGAGAAGAGTGATAGCCCCTTTATCAACTGTATATTGTTCGAGGCTTTGGGAAAGGTGTAGTTGCCGCCTTCCAGCCCTCTGGCTAGAGCGAACTAGGCGAAGGTGGTGTGGAAGCGGCGGGCGAGGTTCGTTACCCACCGCTCCCCTTGAAATAGGAAGAGATTATATATCTCTAGAAGCTTTTCTCAGAGGTAGCTCAGGTGGGTGCTGAGCTGGTAGGTTCCGAGTTGGAAGAGGGGCAACTTGTAGCCACCTGATTTGAAGGCTTTAAAGTATTCTCAGCGTTCGCGCGCGAGGGAGAGGCGAAGGCATCGATGGAGAAGCCCTAAACTTCAGGGGCTTGGTCATCGGTGGTAGCAGTCACGCCTAACGCGGCGTTGGCCGTGTCGACGGCACCGGTGTGGGAAACAGTGCTGCCCGTGCTGGTGGCTTCCGCGCCCGGCGAGTTGTAAGCGAACTCGACTGCGGTCGACGCGATGGTTGATAACATCGGAGCGTTAGACCAGGAGAACCGCGACGTAGCGCGGCTGGTAGCTTCGCTATACGCGAGCGTTAAGGACGTGAAGAAGTCTAGGGCTGACGAGCCCGTGGAGCCCTCCACCACGGTCTCACCTAGATCAGTGCCCCGCAGAGAAACCACGGTATCGTGGACTTTGCGTTGTTGAACCAATTAGTGGAATTGGGCAATTAGAGCAGCATTGATGATCTGTTGCACTGAGTTGAGGCGGTATTCGCCGTCATATGATAACATAATCAGGATTGAGAATCGCAGCACAACAGCCGGCGGTTGTGTTTGAGGAGCTCGAGCTTTGATTGTGGCGAGCCTAGATAGAGATCAGTGTGATCTCTAGATATGAGCTAGGCTGGGTTAGCCTAAGAAGGAGTTGGCTATATCCAAATGCAAAGAGAGTGCATGAATAGTGGAATCCCAACGGTTGGATCCAGAGGATCCAGGTAGGATCTGAGAGAGAAATGAACGAGAATTAGCGAGACTATGGTATTGACAGTGCGGGGCGGGGCTTAGGTGATGGTTAAACCGTACCAAGCCCGTGTAGTCTGCCTGGCGGCTTGCCTGTCATGGGGAGGACAGGCGGGTTAGGCACCCGAGTAATCCGAAAATTTCGGATATTGTTCCGGTAGATTGGACGGTGAAGGTAGAGTCATTGTTGAGAGAACGGTCGATTAGTGGCCAAGTTTGAGCACGTGGGCCTAGTAGTACCTTAATGTGAGGTAGGCGGTTGGGCTCGTGCGGCCGGTGTGCATAGGCAAGATTGCCTAATGCTAGATTTCGTGTGGAACGCTGTAGAGGCGTAGAGCGCTCGAGTGTAAATACTCGTGGAGTGCGGATTTTATTCAGCCGGAGGAGTGAGATGGCAGTAGCACTGTAGCATTGCTAAGTGTGAAGCAGGCCATGGGTCATTCGTGGGGCTGGTGGCTCGCAGTAGGTGCTTAGGAGCCGATAGTAGTATATGTGGCTCGGTAGAACATGTCGTGTAGGACGACGACGGCGGGTAGTGCTTGGGGACGACCCGTGCCTCGACCATTTGTGGACTGTGGAGCCTGGGCCCATTGGGTAGGCACAGTCGGCTGCGAGTGGCAGCGGCACGGCACCTACGGGTAAGGCAGAGTTTTGGTCAGGGCGGTAGTCCGAGCATAGACCCGGGAGCGTGGAATGCCACGTGTGGATTACGAGATCGATGACACACCGAGTGTGCAGTAACCCAACCCGAGGACCTGACGTGGTTTGCGGTCATAGTTGCTCCTAGTCGGAGTGTGTGCGAATTCCCAAGTGAGAATTTCGCCCAGTAGTGTTGATTGGGTCTACGCTTGCGAGCGAGAGACACTACGTGTTGAGATAGGTTTGGGCGGCAGATCTACGTATGGTTGGTGACCTTTGGTCCACCCATGGAAAGCCAAGGTGAACGGTTTGGACGGTAACTCTGTCGAGGAGTTTGGCTCGGATTCGCGAACAAAGTGTTCATGTGAATTCATTACAGGAACGAATTGATTCAGCCGCGGCAATGGAAAGAGAAAGTAAAGTGGTCTCTTGGAGACACTTGGATATTGGATTGCCACACGAGATCTGAGAATATGCTCTCTGGAGGATTAACATTGGAGATGTGCCGAAGGGTGCCATCTCGTAGTAAAGCAAATTCGATTGTGATAATGGCACTTGCGATGGGTCGATGCACCAATGATATTGCTTCAAGGCAATGCCAGTGATCGAATCGAAGTATATTCCCTAGATTCGGTAGCAAGTAGTGTTGGAGCGTGTAGAGTTGTCGAGTGTCGACTTACGCTGCCACCAAGACTTGCGGAACCGTAATGCACTTTTGGTGTTATGCTTAGCAAATGTGAGTGAATTTTGGTCTCATATCCTCTGTAGTGGGCCTTTGGATAGTTCCGATGAGAAAAAGGCCACTCCGGGGTGCAAAAGTGCATTGTTACCTTCAGATGCTCGAAAACTCGAATTAAGATGAGATTTGAGTTTCGAGGACGAAACTCCTTTTAAGGAGGGGAGGATGTAAGGTACCGGATTCTAAATGTAAAAGTGAAAATAAATAAAAATAGTGTGGGATACTATTTTTATTGGACTTATAGACATAAATTATAAGTCTAGAGTGACCCGTGTTGAAATGGAAGCGAAAACAGAAGATTTAGAATTTTCTGTGAGAGACAGGGCAGACGAATAATATCTGTAGCGTGCTGCTAAACTGAATATGAATAGTATTCTTGGATAACTTGGAGGCCAAGTTTCCTAGATAACTTGGAGGCCAAGTTTCCTATATATATATAGGGGACTTGAGCCTTTTCTTTCTTTCTCCCTCACACTTGCAACCAAAGAGAAATATCTCTCTCTCTCCAACAATTTCTCCACCAAAGAGAGGAATTGGAGGTGCATTTGGAGAAGAAAAAGGTTGCTTGGAGGTGAAGTCTTCATCCTCTTCATTACTTGGTTTGAGGAAAAGCTTGTGTTTGAGGTGCCTAAACGCGTGTGAAGCGTCGATTCGTCGATTCGTCGAGCAGATGCGACCGAAGAGTAAAGCGGCGACTAGGGAACGTGCAATTGAGAACCTAGCCTCGTGATAGCGGTAAATTTCCGTATCTTTGTTATGTCTCCAGTTGTACAGTTTCCTTATTATCTATATTGTTGTTCGTATGAGACGAGTAGATGTAGATATAGTACGAGTTTACACATCGATACGGAAATGATTAGTACAGTTGTTCATATTCAAGATGGTACATACGTGAGATACATTACGGTACTTGTACGGACCTAAGTTAGGTTAGCCAAGCGGGTTTCCAGCTTGGTGCTGAGCCAGGTGTGGCAGTGCGGTGGCACTGGCAGACGGCCCCCGTGTGGCACCACTGGTGGAGGGGGCAGAGTTAGAGTGACACTATGTTGAGGCCTCGAGTGTCTTTACCTTCCGCGCTGGAGGAGTTTATGTTGTCTGCTTGCTCATACTAGATCAGGAGGGCGGGCTCCTGTAGCCCCTAGGGTGTGGGGTTTATTAGTGTTCCGTACGATACAAGTTCAGCCGGTGTATACGTTACCAAAGATTAAAATGTTACAGTAACCAAGTGTATGATCGAGGAGTACTAGATCAGATAAGAGTGTAGTATAGGAGTACGTATACAGGCGATCGTTGAGTTACGTTGTACGTATTCATGTAGATATAACCGTAGGATATTTTCAAGAGTACGTTATATGTACAGGTGTAGATGGAGTTGTAGTACGTTTATCTATAAGGATGGTCATAGTACGTTAGTACCTAGTAGTAGGGAGTGTGATTCGTACTTTAATGGCGTTGAGTATCCTAAGAACGATGTACGGGGTTAGGAGTACGTTGGATTCAAGATCACAGTTCGGGTGTTACGATGTGATGATATCATTCGTACGTTCCTTTACCTTACATAAGAAGATGATTAGGATATCACGAGTTATAGTTATATACTAATACTAGTTTTAATTTGAATCCGTATTTTCCTTTGGGCCTACAAAGCCCTACTGTGGGGGGTGGANTATCTCTCTATCTGTGCCAGCTTAGACCTAGTGGGAAAACCGGCGGCGTCGGCGGCCGAACCCACTGGGAACTATATTTATATAGTTCTCACCCCGTGTGGTTTTGGGGTACAGGTACACATAGAGGCGAGCCGAGCGAGGACCGCGGCAAGGGCATAGCGCCCTAAGTGAGCCTAGTTAGTAGCTTTTCCTTATGCATTAGAGTACCCTCGTGTACTAGTTGATATTTTGGATAGATATCAGAGAGCTACTTGTATTTTGAAGAAAACATGTACTTACATTTTGGAAGATGAAAATATAATATATTCAAATAATGTAAATGTTGAATGATTGTGATAGTTAGACTATCTCTCTTTATACACTTGTATATCACTTGTGGTTCTTGCTCTTAGATGTATTGCACGTATTTGATCATGTATGTTATTTAAGCAAATTCCTGGGTGCTTAACTGTACATGATCTGGTTGCTTGGCCTTGGGCGGACAGGAGGGGTACTGTCCGTTCGGCGGTCCGTCTGATGTGCCCGAACCATGCCAAATTGGTAGTGGATTCGGGGCGGGGCGTGACAGATGTTCATCTTCATAATAGGAATCATGGTCCCAAATCTCAACTAGAATGCTATGTCTCTCATGCAAGCTCTCTACTATAAAGAGGTCCTAAAATTTACTATACATTACATATGCATGTTAAGCATTCTAAAATTCATAATAAATATATCTAACATGATTATGCATGCTTTTTCATTTAACGGTACTCAAATCATCACAAATGAGATTTTCTCATTGTGTGGCTAGGTCAAACCCACCGAACCGTCACGTAGTCCTTCGTTTCGCCGAAACGGAGTTGTCCACAAGTCTCAAAATACCCTAAAAGTAATGAGCGAAGGGATACACAAGCGTTACGAGCAACTCTAGGCTCAAACAATAACAATCACACGAAAAGGGCAAAAACTCACCTAGGGAGTAGAAATTCTCTCTCATGCTCCAAAAGAAGGCTAGGATCCTTCCAATCTAACCCAAAGGAGGGTTCTAATCCAAGAAATCTAGCCTCAAAAGCCTTAGATCAAAAAGCCCCAAAATCAACCCTAAATTTCTATTCTAGGGTTCCATATGGTAAAATCTACCAAAACAAGGATCATAGGTTAGAATCAAGGTACTAACCTCTCAAGATGCCTCCAAACAAGCTCCAAATCTTCTAGGGTTGAAGATTGGTCCACCACCAAGCCCTACAAGCAAGCTCCAAGCCTTGCAAGGGTGGGAAGGAGAGAAAGGGTTGAAGCTCCAAGCTCCCCCAAGCAAGCTCCTTCTCCTCTTCTTCTTCTTCTCCTTCTTCTTCTCTCTCTAGAGGGTGTAGGAGAGGGTGAGAAATAAGGAGAGAAGAGAGTGAAATGGTCATATAGACCATTTAGAGCAACAAAATCCAGAGAAGCCCCTCAAAAACTCAAATTTACATCAGCCCGGACTTGGCAATTTTCGCCCGGAGGGACCGGTCTCTTCCTGCATAGGACCGGTCTCTCGTGTCGAACTCGAGAACCCATCGTTCGAGAACCGGTCTCTCCCCGTGCGGGACCGGTTGCCTCGCCGTCTGCGCAACACTGCTCACTGGGGGACCGGTCTCTCCTATCAGGGACCGGTCTCCGAGAGTAAAAACTCTCAGGACTCATCCAGAACTCAGATTTTCGAACTTTTTAGGTCGGAAAACATTCTACGACATTCCACCAAATGTGGAAAAACTCGAAACACATTCAATCACTCGAACCACGCAATTTGCAAAGGTCCAGTGCGTCACACCCAACTCGAGCCATTCTCCCCCTCACAAATTGCGAAAGCTAGCGGAAATAAACCACCATTAGCATCGACACCTGTGGCAATTAATGCTTGGCCTCCGTATTTCTTATACAGATGAGTAGCATCGATACTAAGTAATGGCCGGCAATACTCCCAACCATGAATCGACGGTCCAAAAGCCCAAAAGGCTCGTGAAAACATTCTCGTATTGCTCGCCACACTAATATAATCAATCTTTGTAATAGTTCCTGGATTTGTTGATTCCAACATAGAGAAGTATCGAGGAAGGTCGCAGTATGATTGCTCCCAACTACCGTATATAATTTGTAGTGCTTTATTCTGTGCCCGCCAAGCCTTGCTATATGATATGGTAACATGTAACTCGCTCTGAATTCGGGCTTGAATTTCTATAGGACTCATTGTAAGCCTTGCCTTCAGTGTAGGTAGTATAAATTGACATATGAAAGATGATGTACAGTTTCGATGTCTTGTATTTAGAATTGGAACCAAACAAGTGTGCGGACCTTTATAAGTCTTTACTTTAAAAAATGAACTACCTTTCGGTTGAGAGGCATGTAATCTCCAAGGGCAAGAATCGACCACACATCGCACAGTATATCTAGTTGTATTTGACTTAACAACTTTAAGCTGCACATTATGTGCAATGTGCCAAGCGTCCAAGGCCCTTACTAGCGATGATTTATCAGAAAAAGTCCGATTAGCCCATGCTTCATCACTTGGAGGACCCTGATCAATATTTTGTTCACTATATGCATCAACAACGCTTTGATTAATTAATTCATTACCCAGGACAAACCGTTGTCGTTGATCTTCAAATTCCACGAATTCCACCGGGTCCGGTACATCTTCGTTGTTGGCATTTGAGTTTTCAATCCATTCAACACCTTCATCTCGAATGGCGCATGCGAGGGCATTCAAGCCACCGTCATGATCAGGATCCAAAGAACACGCAACAAAGGACTCCTCGTCATCACTAGAATCAGCATCAATTCGCCCTTGATCCTCTTCATCAGTTTCACTAACATACTCCTCATCACTTCTACTTACGTCCAATAGATCAGTTGTAGTCACTCCCCGATTGGTCCATTCACGATGAGTACATGATGGATCTTCATTTTGATAAGGAGGGATAGTATTTCTTACTGGCCAAGCCGACCATTGATGAATACTAGATGGTCCTGGACCTTCATCTACATAAGGAGGGTTAGTATTTCTTACTTCCCAAGCCGGCCATTCATGAACACTAGATGATCCTGGACCTTCATCTACATAGGGAGGGTTAGTATTTCTTTCTTCCCAAGCCGGCCATTCATGAACACTAGATGATCCTGGACCTTCATCTACATAGGGAGGGCTAGTATTTCTTTCTTCCCAAGCCGGCCATTGATGAACACTACATGATGGACCTTCATTTTGATAAGGAGGGATAGTGGTTCTGACTTCCCAATCCGTCCATTCGTGAACATAAGATGATGGTCGTGGACTTTGATAAGGAGGGACAGTAGACCTGTAGAGATATATAAGATTAACTATTCACATTGATTTTTTACGTAACTAAATCATACAATCACCTACCACTCATTTTGATCAACCAACGGAGACGGATCCATCACAGCAGATGGCAATGCTGCACTAACTGGCTGAGATGGAACTCCAAACTCTCTGAAACACTTACAAGACAAAATTATTAATTTCGCGCTCCTAAACTAATTGAGAAATCACGAAAAAGATATATAAAGATCATTACTTTATACCTTGATGCACGACATCGTTCGCGATTGATGTAATTCCTTTGATCATTGCAGGTACGACGCATTTCCGTTTGATAAACAGTATTTGGACGGTCGTGTGCCGTCGACCCATCTTTCTCCACATATAATTTTATACATCCATGGAACGGAAATATACTCATCACGACAGATAGTGTATTGTCATTTGATACGTTAACAAATTCCCATTCGCCTCCCATTGGACATTTCACCATGATGCGTAGACGGTCTTCCACTCGATCATAATTAGTAACATTGTATATTTTCATCTCTAAATCCCAAAATGAGATATTGCATCGGACCGCAACCAATTCTTTACGGCCACCAATATATCATGGTACATTATTGTTCTCGACAAAATTTCTATCCCGATGGATATAGAAAGGAACAATGTCGCCAAATATAGAGTTCTAAAGTTATATATTAACATGTAAAAATTTATTAAACTCAAGACATCACATTTCTAACATACAACAAAAGAGAGGATAAAAAGATGGTATTACCATTGTACAAGCACGGTCGGCGCGACTACTTTGCCAATTAAGAACGCAAAAATGACCTGTGACAAAGAGACCAAGAACAATCAGTGAAAGGGGGGGAATATGGAATCTTCCTTTTTAGGAAATTCACTCTAACTCCTTCAGTCAGGTATCTTGATACGACTTCCGCTACGGAAGTCTATGATTTTATCCTAAGAGTTTGGCGACGCAGAGTATGCTGTAGAGGATACCACTCTTGTCGCTTAGCCGGAGGGTGTTAGAGTATATACCTTCGATAAGTTTCCGCAGCTTGGGGTAGATAGCGAGTAGACCCCCAAAACAAGAGTGTAGTTAGTTATCACGGATCTTTCATTCTTTCCCAGGAAAGAATTCTCTATCAATTAGGTCACTTAATCAGAGGTTGTCTTCTCATCGGTTGATGTCTCCAATCGGTAATCGATTCTAGAAGTAGAAGAGAGTCTAACCGACGGTTTTTTTTGAGGTTTCTTTTGCTCAACCAGATTCTTTAGATGATTCGGATAATGTTTCCGAATCGGCTGTGTTCCTTCCACTTATTTCATAGATGGGAGAGGTAGGCTTTTCCTTTTCGTTATATAAAAAATCTCTACTCTAAGTAATAAGTAAGATACCGATACCACACCACATCTTTTTACGTTCGTAGATAGCAAAGATGAATCCGCCTCGAAGCAGCGAACTAGACCAACAATTTGAAGTAAGCTAAGAATGACATTGGTCTTCCTTCTTTCCATTTTTAGAACGTGTTCCCGCAGTTGAAGATTGAATAAGGGCCCTAATAATTAGAGGAGGAAGCGGAGCTAGCATCGATCTTTTCTTTAGCATTTAGCAACTGCTTGACTTATGATATTCTTTACTTTCCATCTTTCAACTGAAAGTCAGAATTCCTGCCGTCAAAGAAGAAGAAACTGATTCCATAGCCGTAGATTCTTTAGCAATTGCTGTTACTTATACTTATCTTTACTCTTTTTCTGTTGTGAATAGCTTAGAGAGAGGTCTTGCCCTTGTTCTGGTTCTAAGTTCGGAGAAGAGTCAACCTAGAAGAGGAGGCCTAGTAAGCTTTTCTTTCCTTATTGATATTGACCTTTAGGGCCTTACCTAGAGTGAAGTCCCGGGGGGAGGGAAGTAGTCAAAGAAGTACAAGCCGGGAAGCCAGACACTATTGAATTGACAGGACATACGGTAATGATTCTGTATAAGAGTAATAGGTACCCATACTAATCCATTAGTTATAGTAAGAGTGGAAGCTATAAGGGGAGAGATTCTCTTATTACCCGCTTTCAGGGCTTTTCCTTTTCTAAAGGGGCAGGGAGAATGGTAATAGTAATCAGCCTACGGGCTAGTCAGACTAGAATAGTAGTAAGCGTGTATGTCCATTGACTTTCTTGTCTTTCTTTCAATATCTAGTAAAGTAAGCTTCAATAGATAGCGTAGGTGCCGCCGGCCTTTCCTTTCTTTCAATTTATTTGATTGAATAGTAAGCCTCCACCGGAGGAAAGGCCTGGAGTCAGTCTATATCAGAGGAAGTAAGCGCGGGGATGGCACTTTACCCTTATTTTTTTATTGACTTTTAACTCAGTCTGTGGGCAGTCAAGTCAGTCATCAAGGAATCGAGTAGTAACCATTTGCAAATAAGACAAATAAGACCTCTTTTTGCCGGGAAAGACCCTTCTTCAGAGAATACCCATTGACGAATAGGGCGGTCTCCCGATCGGCATCTTCTATCGTTGAATCTGAATTTCATCTTCTGCTGTCGAAGGATCTGCTACCGCAGAGTCAGTAGAGGATAGGATCCTGTTGCTTCATCGGCTTATGCTGGAGTAGATACAACTTCCGCCGTGGAACTGGTTTCCGTTGTTCAACCGGTTTTTGTTGCCCAACCGCCTGCTGCAGAGGATAAAACTAATGCCGCTGACTCAGACGCTGCGGTTCATTATTGATTGATGTAGCTTCGTCGTCTGTTTCATGATGGTATTCCGGATTCTATCTATCATAAGCCTAAAGATCAGAGCAGAGAAGAGTAAGGCATCGGCCGTCAGAATAGGAGTTGGCAGAGATGCTATCGGTCTGGAACTGAACTAATGGAATGGATTTTCAAATAGTAAGAGTCAGCTTTCTTGCCGAATCAAGAGAAGGGTTACGGATGTCACCGGTCTTTCTTGAATAAGCTGGGATGTAACTGATCGTTCCTTT
>NC_033624.1:15014539-15034539 GCF_001540865.1 Ananas comosus | reverse complement strand
AATAATATACTCTTGTATAATAAAGTATATTATACAATAATAAAGTATATTTAGTATATTAGACTTTATTATTCTAATTATTATTATAGTAATAATCTTATTATTATATACTTAATAATAGTATATTATATAATATGTAAAGGTGCGAAGCGATTCTTGAAAGAAGGTTCTTTCTCGTGCTTGCTGCCGGGAAAATCTCGTAACTGAGTAATGCCCTGCTAGCTGCTTAAGCTAAGCTGATTAGCCCCGGACTAATCTATCTTCGGAGAAAAAAAGTGTCTTTTAACAAGACAAGACTAGTACTTGTGATGAAAGCAGTCTATTCTTGTAGCATATCTAGTAGGGAGAGCAAAGGCTCTGAAATTGATAACTACAAAAGTAGACTCTTCCCCTTCGTGAAAGAAGCTTTTAGTGGAATTGAGTGCTTGTATTGGTCGGTCCCCTCGCATTGGAGTGCTTGCTGGTTGAAGGGCTAGTCTTTAGCACAGTACGGGGAGCAGTAATACAATAGAGCTGTAACACAGAAATAAGTCGATTGCTACCATTCCTGAAAGAAGGTTTTTCTAAGTGTTTCGTCCGGGAGATATAGCTCATCAGCGCATACAGACAGAGATCCTGTGATTGGATCTTTACTAGAGACGGGAAGAACCTACGGAAGACTCCATAGCTGATAGAACCAAGGCCAAGGGCTGGACTCTAGAGAAAGTGAAAAGTGATCTGCACTATAGCTTCTCCCAGTCCTTCTTTGAGCTTTGCTTTGAGTGCGCTACTTCAATCAGTTAGTTTGTTAGCACGGGGGATAGAAAGTGCTTTTCCCTGCAGTAGGGTAAGGTGAGCCCCAGCTCTCTTTACTAGAGCCGAGACTGTACGAGGTTACGAAGTCAGTCCACTCAAGTGGAAATAATAAGACTGCTTCCATACCTTATCTCAGGTTCTCCTTTCCTTTAGTGCTGGTATGGGGCACTATCCTCGAAGTAAAGGAGAGAATCAATCAGTCTATTCTTTTAGCAAAGCAAAGAAAGTAGATAGTAAGGGGAGCGAAAGAAAGTGATTGGATCTTGACTTGACTTACAGGAGCAGCGCATACAGACAGAGTTGACTGCTTTTATCGGAGATAGAGTTTTCTAACTCTGATAGCAGTCAAGTACTAGCTCAAACCGCTTACTGGAAGAGCAGCGCAGAGAGCACTTTGACTTTTCTCTTGAGTAGAGTTAGTCGACTGAAGGGGGGGCACTGTCAGGGAAGAGAATTGAATAACCATTCATAGCAAAAAGCGAAAGTGATTAGATCTTTTCTAGAGCAGAGCCACTGGACACTGTAAGGTAAGGGAGTAAGCAAGTCAACTACCTTTCCTTCAAAAGAATAGAAGCTTGTATTGGAGTGCGCAGGTTCGCTAAGTGCGTTTAGCTGTGTTATTGAGCACACGGCGGATTGGGCTTCTGCTTGAACTGGCCGGGAACCCTGTTCTATTGTTTGGTTCCTCGTCAGATTCACTTTCGCTATTCAATCCGAGAATAAAAAGGGATGCAAGGAGGCTTTTCTTTTTTCTTTTTATTGTTATCACAAGTGAGAGGAGAGGGACAGGTATCCCGCACCCCAACGAAAAAGAAATGAGTAGCTGGGATAGGATAAATGAGCGGGCTTTTTTTATTAAAAAATTGAGAAGAAAGGAGATTGGTAAGGAAAGATAGGAGGTGATTGAGAGATCACAAGCCTATTCCACTTACCGACGAGACTCTTATAATACAGAGATTAGTCTGGAATAGAAGAGGAAGGTCAGAGGTAGTAAGGTGTCCAGGTAGAGTGACTGTACAGGCAGTAGCTAGACCACTTGCATGTCGAACAGATCTAATCACAAGGGAGGATTAGGGGCGACATGACCTAGAAGCTCGTAGGCTATTGCTCAGTTCAGACTAAAGAGTCAAGACTAAGAAAAGAACTTTCTCGCGAAGATAGACAATGGTTACTGGGGACAGATGATTGGCTAGATCATCCGAGTCAATGCGATGACTCACCTTCCCGCTTCCAGAAGAAGGTCCGTCATCCTTGGTTCGTTAGGCGGCTACACCTAAGCCCATTCCCTCCGGATTCTATCCCAAGACAGCTCAACCAAGATAAAGAGATCAGGACTCGCTACTTCGGGAGAAAAGAGGAAAACGTCCAGTCCAACCTTACGGAGACCGAGGGGGACTGCCGAAAAGGAGGCATCAGAAAAGAAGGGTAGGCAGACAAAGCACCCACGATACTTATATAAAGCATCCTCGACCAAATGCGGGCCATCTGAGAAGGAAGAAGACGCATCTAATAAGTACCACAGGCAAAGAAAGTAACTAACAACAGCAGTCCACCGGATAAGTAGCTCAGTCCCAGCCAGAAAAGTAGTACTAGGAAAGCTTTTTAGTAGTGAACTCCGAAACACAAGGGACTACTATTAGAAGACAAGAGTAGAGTTCATATGCAACTCATCCCACCTCTCGTGAGGCGGAATTTCTTCCCTTTCTTCAGCCTGAAAATATATGATATGAATATGAATTCCTATTTCGCTACACAAATTCAACATATGGATCTCGAAGTCCAACCATAGCATTTTACCTATGAACAGGCACTGCATAAAGAAAAGAAGGAACATCCGGAACGGAATTACGATCGCTTCTCGTAACTGCATGACGCTTGTGGTAATACTCAACTCGATCAGCACTGGTGTGACTTCCATCACCGCTACAACTACCTAAAAAAAAGACTAGCTTTGGGTACTGCGGAAAGAGCAGACCTTCTTTCTTTCCACCTACGAAAGGTGAAGATGCAAGAAGATGTCTGGCTTAAAGGGTACTGGTACTACTGGATAAAAGACTACCTACCGGGCACTACCTAGGCTAGCTTTCTAGACCTACAGAAGAGCGTGGATAGAGTAGTCATTATATCAATCATTTCTGGGGGCTACTAAAGATGTAGTGGAAGAGGTCGGAATTTTCCATTTCGTTATCCTCAAGACCGCCATTGGCGATAGTAGGCACCATCTTTTGATTTTGGTCTACGAGTGATTGCAAAAGCTAAAACTTTGTTGGGACCGACATAAGCAAGAGCTGGTGAATCACGGCTACTTAGCATCATGGCTACCAGCACCACCTGCATCAGTAATGGAAGTAGCTCTTTTGGATCGAGATGCAGTACCTCTTCAATAGCTCACGCACGGGTCGATAGTAGTAACATAACACATCTCATATCCTAAACGGCCCAACTAGTTGATCCCGCGTGCGCTAATTGAATTAACCAAACATTGATCAATGGCAGAATCAACGGGATCTAAAAGGAGAGGCAGAGCCAGAGACTGACCTTCAAGGTTAAAGGATATGATACCGTGGTTTCCCTACTATAGTAATAAGTATAGCGGTTTTCCCTCCTTAAAGAATCTAGTTTTAAGTATAGTTTGAAGGCTTCCGAAAGGCCGTCCGATCTTTACAGAACTGATGGAACTGCATCTCTAACTGCTTGTGCTGCTCTCAATGGAGACATCTGGGAGCAGGGTCTGCTCCCGGGAGAGGCCTAAAATCCTGCCGGAATGAGAGGGGCTCTTTGTTCTCGAATTGGAAGGTAGGGGCGCGCTTACGAACGTCGGGATCTCACTCCCTATGGCTACCGCTATTGGTCTTTCTGCCAGATAACATTAAAAAAAGAAAGATCTATTCTCAAATAATGATAATAAAATATTATAAGAAGTGACTGACTTGATAAGAAAAGTAAAGAGCATGACATCTCCCCTCTAAATCACTCAGCCTCTATTATCCGAAGATTGATTACGAGGAGCGAAAGCCACTCGACTTAAAGTACGAGGAGCGAAGACCATGGAAAAGAAACTATCAGGCTGAGAAATAGACCTCCAGGGGGAATATCTATCGATTGTTGGAGAATAATTATTGATTGAAGTGGAATCCTATAGACTATAGAATATTTAAAAACAAAAAATGAAAAAATGAAAACCATCAAAACTCGAAAAGCTCTATCAAAGACATATCTTAGCCCAGTTTTGATAATACTAGAACTCAAACAAGAAAAAACCCAATACAGATATCTAATCTTATCTTCGAACCAGCTTCTATCAAAGTAGCTATATAACAAACCCAGTTGGCTTGAAAAGGAAGCGACTTTCTTCTTTTACGGATCTTTCCCCAACGCTTTCTAGAACTGAGGATATCCCNTATATATATATATATATATACTTAGGTTGGAATACTATTAATAGCACCAAGCTATTGGTACTATTAGGTTTTCGGCCCTTCGATGAAAAAATGTACGGTTAGGATGATGTGGGCCGCCTAGGGTTGAAAATAATATAATATAATGAGTGAAAATAGTCAAAGGGTTAAATCTAACGGCGGAAAACTTGATAACACCAAATACTTGATGCTATCGATGGTATCCCAGTCAGACTATATATATAAAACTAGGCTGGAATACTATCAATAGCACCAAGCTATTGGTGCTATTAGTTTTTTAACCCTTGGATTGAGAAATATGCAGTTAAGATGATGTGGGCTTTTGAATGGGTGGTTGGTTGAATAGTATAATCTAACGGGTAAAAATAATCAATGGGTTAAATCTAACGGTGGAAAACTCGATAGCACCAAATCCTTGTTGCTATTGATAGTACCCCAGCCGGACCACATCATCCTAGTCACCCATTTCTCAATCCAAGGGCTAAAAAATCAATAGCACCAATACTATTAATAGCACTAATGACTTGGTGCTATTAAGTTTTCCGCCCTTGGATTAAAAGATGTGCGGTTAGGATGATATGGGCCCCCTGGGGTTGAGTGGGTAGTTGGTTGAATAGTATAATCTAATCAGTAAAAATAATCNAAAAAAAAAAAAGAGGGCCGTCTCAGCGGAAGGAGAAGGATCTGCTACGGCAGAGACTACTTATCCTCTTCTTGTTCCTAGCCGTCTGTTACAAGTCCGGGAAGCCTGGAATCATCAATATGAGGGATCCCTCAAAATAGAGAAGGGCGGGCAGGGCTTCCGCAAGAGCCTCCCCCCTCTTCCCGGTCATTATAGATGAGGTGGCATGGCGAGGCGAAGGTCAAGTACTTCGCTTCGTAGACTCGAGACCTCGCTTCTGGCGAAGCTTAACGAAGGCCGACCACTACATAGAGACAACTACCAGTCATGAGCGAGAGCTTTGCCCAGAGAGGCGCAGGGCAGAATCGAAGAGCTTAGTGTGAAAGGCTCAGGAAAGGAGCGGAGAAGGGGAACCCTCCGCCCCTTCGGTTCGGGGTGGACATCTGATAAAGGTGAGATAAACGGAAGAGTAGCGCGCTAGCGCGGCTCGCTTCGCTTTTCGACGCGGAGCTCGCAGCTTCACTTCAAAGCCAGCAAACTCCAGCATCAAAGCTGGAGTGCCTTAGCCCTTGAGTTTTGAAGCTTCAAAAGAAGGCTAACCTTTTTTGACTTGCTTTTTTGCGCTTCAAAACAATAAGAAATTGCGCGCCAAAGCTACTAAGTAGACGCGCCCCAAAACGCACTGTCGAAGCCTACGCTTGCAGCTCCCCTTCCGAGAGGCGAAGGGATTGGATTTCTTTCACCTATGATCAGGCAACCAACGTGTACTTTTTCGTCTTGTTGTTTGTTGTTGACGTTGACTTTCAAGCTCATTTTTGAGTAGGCCGGGATTTTCGGAGCTGCTCCCAGCTCACACAATGGTGGCGGAGGTGCCGCCGTGAAGATCTAGGAGTGTGAGCAGTACGAGCTGAAAGGCTCTCATACTGTTTGGAGGGCAGGGGGCATAGATGCCAAACCTGACCCCTATCTATCGTCGTAGAAGCTGTTCCTTTGAAAGATTATGGTTCTCGGGTATCCAATCAATTCATCCTCCAAACCGGGGAAGCTTCAGCGGAAATGAAATTGTAGGGTTCGGGAAGGGGGAAGCTCCAGGAAGGCTTCGCTCTAACGCTCGTTTACGAGTGGAGTGCATAAGCCCTTATTGAAGTAGGGCGAGGCCTTACTACACGAGCTCGTAAGTCAAGCACGGAACGAGCCTTGTCTACGAAGCTTCGCTTCCTCATCTTGCTTGCTTCTGGCGAAGCTTAACGCACTATAACATAGGCATGATGGTATGGTAGGAAGACTCCTTTTAAGGCCGACCACTACAATTGAGCGATAGCGAAGCCAAGCCGTCAAAAGGCGAGCAGCCCTTATAGCAATAGCAAACGGCCTACTTATAGCCCTATTTATCCCCGGCACTATATTCGGGGACTGAAACGGGCCTTACAAGCTCATCAAATTTAGCCACCGTAACGGATGAGACTTCTGTTGGGCGAAGATCCTGTCTCAGGCGATCCATCCTTTCTCTAATGCAACAGACGGTCTTCCCCCAGCTTCTCTTTAGCCCGCTCAAGTAAGGACAGATTCTCCAGATAATAGGTAGGAACATAAACTGAAAGAAATAGAGCTACAAAGATAGTTATTAAATCGTTAGCACCGCATAAAAACATTCCTCCTAGAGTAGCACTGCTCGATCGCGATCAGCAACTGAGTGAATCCCTTTCCATTGGCTAAAGTTCGCGAAGTAGAAGCAATGTTCATATGAAACCCGATCCTTTTGATTCTAACTCAAAGAGATTTATCATTCAAGTCTAGTCCAGACGAGACTGAAGAGAAGTGACCGCTTGAGACAATGGAAAGGGAGCGTCTGCTTGCTTTCAAAAATCCTTTGCTTGCTCATTTGCCGGCCTGAATGTTAATGAATTGAAAAAAAAAAAATCATTCTCAGTTTAAAGATCTTACTTGACTTGACTAAGGACTGCTTGAAAGGCTGTGAGGTATGAGGTAAAGATACTTGTTGTCTCCCTGGCTTGCGTACTATTTTATGCTTTTTTGAAGGAAAGGAAGAGTAACCCCCTTTTTATCGCTACTATGAACCCATACCCGAGGTGCCTCTAAAAATCAATGCCTGGCAGGGAATTTGCAATTGGATGCGCTTGCTTATCTTCTTGATACGGGGGTTTTCGTCTTTCTACCTGGCCCCTGAAGTTTCTCTCTTTGTCAGTCCTCCGTTCCTGAATTTCCTGAAAATGGAAGTGCTTCCGCTTTCCAATTCATATTCTTAAAAGAAGATCCATTCCAATACTGTTTTTGGTTGTCTGCCCATCAAATCAAGCTTAAGAAAGGAAAGGATCTTACGTCGTAGAGATTTTCGACTTGAAGAAAGCCATTCAGGGCCCACGCTTCTCGATTCCAATCTTGCACATGACAGGCAAGTCAATAAACACTTGGCTTCTTCGAGGAGTAAGACAAGGATCTTCACCAACGGGGACCGGCTTCGCGGGTCCATTTCGGACCACACTAAGCTCTATAGGGCGGTGGCTTCTCGAGAACAGGGATTCCGTTTTTTTAAAAAAGAATATATACGTGAGACACAATCTACTAATTTGATCTATTTCAGATACCCTACTATATCATAGTCTCAACTACTAGAATTTATAATACTTCGGGAGCTAATTTTACTATAGTAAAATTCAACTGTCTCAATTCTCGAGCGATCGCACCAAAAAAAAGAAAAAGAAATGGTTAATATCGGTAACAGAACGAGACCTATTAGTGAGGTCCATATCGGTAATAGAAAGACCTGCCACAAAAGCATGCCGATGGAGCAGAAGTAGACCCTTCCCCCGCCATAATAGCACCACCTAGCTTCGCTACATCGGGATAGTAGTAGCACATATCTTTATATAGTGATCGTGATAGGGATAATGATACCAATGATAGAGTTGACCTAGCCTAGCTATATCCTCTGATCTCCCGAGTCCAAGGGTTGGACGCCAATAAGGTATTAAAGGAGTTTCCTTCCTCGGATCACCCTAGTGTTCTACACCCAGTTACTGCATAAGGATGTGCGGCAGCACAGGAACATAGCATGACTTTAATCACCCGGAGGTTCCCTTCAAATGAAACTTAGATGTCTTCCCAGATAGGTGATTTCAGACATCATTATACGTCAAAAGTGCTCAATGAATTTGTTGTTAAACACATCTTTAAATCCCCTTTTTGAAAACTAAATAAAAAGTGAGCAAAACGTGGGATATAAACACCCGTTTATATTTATATATATATATATATATATNATAAGAATTTGTAAATGAAATAATTTTAAATAGAATAAAATAATAAAGAGCCTTCGGGTTAATAAAAACTGAGGAAATTGACTCGGGAACGAATTTTGTTGGAAGCTCCATTGCAAAGTTCGGACCTAACCATTAATGGAGAAGCTATGGGAACGACAGAACCTGTGACTGCATAGGATTCTATTGAAAACAAATCCTAATAATTCATTGGGTGGGATGGCGGAACGGACCAAGAAAAAATTGATTTATTCTGAGAGGTCATGAATTGAACCTACGAATGAAACAGGAAAGAGTAAATATTCGCCCGCGAAACCTTTATTTATTGGATTACAATCTTTTGTCGTAATTTGATAGAGGTCAAAAAAAATAAGGAAAGGATTCGTTATGTTATAAAAATAAAAAAGAGAAACATTACATTATCTATAAAGATACATAAATGTACACACACGTCTAGCTGTATTGTATATCTTGTATCTACATCTTCCTTCCTATGTAAGAAATTCAATATCAATAAAAGCCATTACTTGGTGTATTATCTATTAATGTGTATCTATAATATTATTGAATTTGAATCCTTTCATTCGCGAGGAGCTGGATGAGAAGAAACTCTCATGTCCGGTTCTGCAGTAGAGATGGAATTAAGAAACAACCATCGACTATAACCCCAAAAGAACCAGATTTCGTAAACAACATAGAGGAAGAATGAAAGGAATATCTTGTCGAGGCAATCATATTAGTTTCGGCAGATACGCTCTTCAGGCACTTGAACCTGCTTGGATTACAGCTAGACAAATAGAAGCAGGGCGAAGAGCAATGACACGATATGCGCGTCGTGGTGGAAAAATATGGGTACGTATATTTCCCGACAAACCTGTTACAGTAAGACCCGCGGAAACGCGTATGGGTTCGGGGAAGGGATCCCCTGAATATTGGGTATCCGTTGTTAAACGGGGTCGAATACTTTATGAAATGGGTGGAGTATCAGAAACTGTAGCTAGAGCAGCTATTGAGATAGCTGCGCGCAAAATGCCTATACGAACTCAATTTCTTATTTCAGGATAGAGATGTGGAACTAAACAAAAAGGGGTATTGGGGATGAAAAAACAACCGCAGGTTTATTTATTTCTGGACGGACAATATTTCTTTTTTTTTTTTTCTTTTGCATTGAAATAACAGATTGAAATAAAAATGATATGATTCAACCTCAGACCCTTTTGAATGTAGCGGATAACAGCGGAGCTCGAAAATTGATGTGTATTCGAATCATAGGAGCTGGTAATCACCGATATGCTCATATTGGTGATGTTATCGTTGCTGTAATCAAAGAAGCAGTTCCCAATATGCCTCTAGAAAGATCAGAAGTAATTAGAGCTGTAATTGTACGTACATGTAAAGAACTCAAACGTGAAAACGGTATGATAATACGATATGACGACAATGCTGCAGTTGTCATTGATCAAGAAGGAAATCCAAAAGGAACTCGAGTTTTTGGTGCGATCGCTCGAGAATTGAGACAGTTGAATTTTACTAAAATAGTTTCATTAGCTCCCGAAGTATTATAAATAGTAGTAGATGAGACTATGATATAGTAGGGTATCTGAAATAGATCAAATAGATCAAATTAGTAGATTGTGTCTCACGTATATACTTTCTAAAAAAAAAAAGAAAAAAAAAAAGGAAACATGTTGATTATATCAAAATTAGGAGGAACCTATAATTCTAGTTCGTCATGGGCAGGGACACTATTGCCGATCTAATAACTTCTATAAGAAATGCTGACATGGATAAAAAAGGAAGGGTTCGAATAGCATCTACAAATATCACCGAAAACATTGTTAAAATACTTCTACGAGAAGGTTTTATTGAAAACGTTCGGAAACATCAGGAAAGTAACAAATATTTCTTGGTTTCAACTCTGCGACATAGAAAAACCAGAAAAGGAATATATAAAACTAGAACCATTTTAAAGCGTATCAGCCGACCCGGCTTACGAATTTATTCCAACTATCAACGAATTCCTAAGATTTTAGGTGGAATGGGAATTGTAATTCTTTCTACTTCTCGAGGTATAATAACAGATCGAGAAGCTCGACTAGAAAGAATTGGAGGAGAAATTTTGTGTTATATATGGTAATCTTCCACCTCTGGTATCCGAATTTGATCTCTAACTTCCTATTTGTAAAATAGAGAGGAAAAGTGAGTTATATAACTCTTCCTCCATTAGTTGATACTTCAAGGAGGTTACCTGGAATGAAAGAACAAAAATTGATTCATGAGGGTTTAATTACTGAATCACTTCCCAACGGTATGTTCCGGGTCCGTTTAGATAATGAAGATCTAATTCTAGGATATGTTTCAGGGAGGATCCGGCGCAGTTTTATACGGATACTACCGGGAGATAGAGTAAAAATTGAAGTAAGTCGTTATGATTCAACCAGGGGACGTATAATTTATCGACTTCGCAACAAAGATTCGAACGATTAGGTTATTTTTTTAACCATGGGTATACAATTCGAAGTTAAAAAAAAAAAAATTCAAGAGACTTATTCTCTTCCAAGAAGTAAATTCAGAATTAAGGTAAGGAATAAAAAATATGAAAATAAGGGCTTCCGTTCGTAAAATTTGTGAAAAATGTCGACTGATTCGCAGGCGTGGGCGAATTATAGTGATTTGTTCCAATCCGAAACATAAACAGAGACAAGGGTAATCTTTCTAAAAAATAACTTTACTTTCCAAAATTCTAAAATAAGTACCTTATGTAAAAATAAGGTAAAGGATCTGTTTTAACATGAAATGGATATCTCCGTATCTTTTCTTTTTGTATATTTCTGACTCATAAATATGAAATGATAAAATATGACAAAAGCTATACCAAGAATTGGTTCACATAGGAATGGGCGTATTGGTTCACGTAAGAATGGGCGTAGAATACCAAAAGGCGTTATTCATGTTCAAGCGAGTTTCAACAATACCATTATAACTGTTACAGATGTACGAGGTCGGGTAGTTTCTTGGGCCTCTGCTGGTACTTCTGGATTCAAAGGCACAAGAAGAGGAACACCTTATGCTGCTCAAGCCGCAGCGGTAAATGCTATTCATACAGCGGTTGATCAGGGTATGCAACGAGCAGAAGTTATGATAAAGGGTCCTGGTCTCGGAAGAGATGCAGCATTACGAGCCATTCGTAGAAGTGGTATATTATTAAGTTTCGTACGTGATATAACACCTATGCCACATAATGGATGTCGACCTCCTAAAAAAAGACGTGTGTAGAAATAAGAATTAAACCGATTTCAAGAGAAATAAATGATTCAATGATCAAATAATAATACTAGTATAGTATGGTTCGAGAGGAAGTAGCGGGATACACTCGAACACTACAGTGGAAGTGTGTTGAATCAAGAGTAGACAGTAAGCGTCTTTATTATGGTCGTTTCATTCTGTCACCACTTATGAAAGGTCAAGCTGATACCATCGGTATTGCCATGCGAAGGGCTTTACTTGGAGAAATAGAAGGAACATGTATCACACGTGCAAAATCTGAGAAGGTGCCACATGAATATTCTACGATAGTAGGTATTGAGGAATCAGTACATGAAATCTTACTAAATTTGAAAGAAATTGTATTGAGAAGTAATCTCTATGGAGTTAGAGACGCGTTGATTTGCGTAAGGGGTCCTAGATACGTAACCGCTCAAGATATCATCTCACCACCTTCCGTAGAAATAGTTGACACGACACAACATATAGCTAACCTGACGGAACCAATTGATTTGTGTATTGGATTACAAATCAAGAGAGATCGCGGATATCGTATGGAACCCATAAATGACTCTCAAGATGTAAGTTATCCTATAGATGCTGTATCCATGCCTGTTCGAAATGCGAATCATAGTATTCATTCTTATGGGAATGGGAATGAAAAACAAGAGATACTTTTTCTAGAAATATGGACAAATGGAAGTTTAACTCCTAAGGAAGCACTTTATGAGGCTTCTCGTAATTTGATTGATTTATTTATTCCTTTTCTACATGCGGAGGAAGAGGACATTAATTTCGAAGAAAATAAAAACAGGTTTACTCTACCCTTTTTAACCTTTCAAGATAGATTAACTAATCTAAAGAAAAACAAAAAAGGAATTCCATTGAATTGTATTTTTATTGACCAATTAGAATTGCCTTCCAGGACCTATAATTGTCTCAAAAGGTCCAATATACATACATTATTGGACCTTTTGAGTAACAGTCAAGAAGATCTTATGAGAATTGAATATTTTCGCATGGAAGATGTAAAACAAATATTGGACACTCTACAGAAGCATTTCGCAATTGATTTACCTAAGAATAAGTTCTCATTTTAAATCCATTGTAATTTTTTCATCTTCTTTTTCTAATTCTAATAGAAAGAAAATTCTAAAGAAAAAAAGAAAACAATTTTGCATCTTTGGCACAATCCGTATTTTCGCGGAATAGATCATAATCAAATTAATGTATCTAGGGAAGATTCACTTTGAAGTAACTATTCCCTAGATACCTACATCATGGTACTTCGCGGTTGAATCAATTTGAAAAAGACCTAAAGTTAGGGATTTATCAATAGGTAATGTTGCTCCAATACCTAACCAAAGAGCTACTGCGGTACCGATCAAAAAAACTGTTGTAGCTACTGGTCGACGAAATGGATTTTGGAATTTATTGACATTCTCCAAAAAGGGTACTGTGAATAATCCCATCGGTACTGAAACCATTAAAAGAACGCCCAATAACTTATTGGGTACTGTGCGGAGTATTTGAAATACGGGAAAGAAGTACCATTCGGGTAATATTTCCAAAGGAGTTGCAAATGGATCCGCCGGTTCACCAATCATTGACGGTTCTAGAACCGCTAAACCTACATTACATGCAATAGTACCTAAAATTACTACTGGAAAAATATATAAAAGATCATTGGGCCACGCGGGTTCTCCATAATAATTATGTCCCATCCCTTTAGCCAATTTTGCTCTTAATACAGGATCATTCAAGTCAGGTTTCTTTGTTATTGGGATAGGTGAATTCTTATGGATCCATCCTCCGAAGGAACCGGACATGATAATTTTTCATCATCCGGCTCGAGCAAGAATCAAAGGAATAACAGAAATAAACCCATATAATAACAGAAATAAACCCATATAAAATAAAAAATCGTTATTTCATAAACATAGTTAATAACTCTATGTAAGTAAGAAAAGATTTATCACATTCCATTTTCCAGAATTGCAACTACAACTATTCATTGCAAAGAATTCTGTTCTTATAGGTAAATGCTCAATATCCAAGTAGGCTTACAAATTTGATCATGATCAAGTGCTTTTTGGATTGTCTCATGTCTTTTGATTGGTGTTTATCCCCACCATATCTCGATTTTCTTACGTAAAAAGTATTTACTTGTTACTAATAAAGTCTAGCCTCTGTTCTTCCTTAGATCCCTTCTTTCACTCCGATAGTATCATAGATTGGAATCGATGCAAAGGAAATGAATGCATTTCCACACTATAATAAATAAGTTAAGTGGAATAGATAGAACATTGGATCATGCCACATCACTTATTCTATTCTACGGATCTTACGGAGCCTGTTCGTGGATGACATGATTCGGGTATGATCATAGAAAATATTCTCCTCAAGCGAACCGGCCTATCCTCTGCTACGTAGGGGACTTACGTTTTGGTTGGATGCGGAGACACATTTGGTTGTGAATTCCAACGTGGCGATAAAATCATATATCTGCATGGCCAAATCAATAGTTCAAGTCACACACTCCCATAATCCATCCTCTCTTCGGAAAATCCACTTCAACTATTCGTATCAAATAAGGAATACAATACTTCCGAGTTGAAGAGAAGTATCCAAAAAACATGTCTTATTTTTTCAATAATCCATATTTGTAGCAATGAAATACTATTGTCCTTCCCGATATATGATCAATTACAAATATCTATGATATGTCTTCTCTATAAAGGACCGGAAATACCTTGCTTACGTATCATTGGAAAGTGCATTAACATAAATACGGCAGTAAGGAGAGGCAATACAAAAGTGTGTAAGCTATAAAAACGAGTCAAAGTGGATTGGCCCACACTAGCACTTCCACGTAATAACTCTACTAAAGGCGATCCTATTACAGGAATAGCTTCGGGTACGCCTGTCACGATTTTTACTGCCCAATAACCAATTTGGTCCCGAGGTAAGGAATAACCAGTTACACCAAAAGATGCAGTCAATACAGCCAAAACCACACCTGTAACCCAAGTTAATTCGCGAGGTTTTTTAAATCCACCTGTGAGATACACACGAAATACGTGCAGGATCATCATGAGAACCATCATACTTGCTGACCACCGATGAACTGATCGGATTAACCAACCAAAGTTGGCCTCAGTCATTATGTATTGAACAGAGTAAAAAGCCTCTGTAACGGTTGGACGATAGTAAAAAGTCATAGCAAAACCCGTAGCTACTTGTACTAGAAAACAAGTAAGTGTGATCCCCCCTAAACAATAAAATATGTTGACATGAGGAGGAACATATTTACTAGTTATATCATCTGCAATCGCCTGAATCTCAAGACGTTCCTCAAACCAATCATATACTTTATTGAGATAGGTAACCCAATAGAACTCCCCCTCTGAGAACCGTATATGAGAATTTCATCTCGTACGGCTCAAGCGGAAACACACAAATACTGATTTCAACGGATATATAATAGAAAGTTCAAAACTTCATTATCCGCTTGATTCGATTTGCCTCGAAGATACGAAGTAACAAAAATCCGGAATCTCTTCTTTGTGATGATAATGCCAAAAAATATCAAGTTGGCTCATCTGTCTTTCTTTATGTTGATCGTTACAGGCCTCTTGAACCTTCTCTTCCCTATTTTTTATTTGTTATTTGATTTATTGTTTTTTTTTTGTGCGTACTGCGGATTTACTCTTGTTTTACTATTGATAGGAATTCTCTTGTTGAGACCCTATGAATCAATTGAAACCTCAGATTCATACTAGAACCACGATGATTTAGCCTCAAGCTAAACTCAAAGGTTCTCTGAGTAAGAACCTTTGATGATCACTTATTGAATGAATGGATGTAATGACTCAACAAAATCTAGAGAAAGAGTTATCCTTCGGTCAAAATAAATCTGAAGGAATAAAATTCGTTTGATTTAGGAAATACCTATTTGAATTTTTTTTGAGTCCGGTTGCGAGGTCTGAATAAATAGTAGGTATGAATCATAGTTCAAATATTTCTTTTCTTGATCTATTCTATATATTCCGTGCTCCAGATACTAGAATAAATATCCGACGAGGTAGAATCATCTTGATAGAGATAACAGGTCCATTCTATGTATTATCAATAGGATCAATTATAACAAGTCACACACTCATATTCCGCAAATACCGAAACAAATAAATTCCACGGTCGAACTACCAGAATAGAATGGTCTAGAAATCCAAGTCTAAAGTAATTTTTTCTTTGATTGAAAGACTAGGACTTCATAGTTCTTATAAACCTAACTCATTGAAATTCCATCCAGTAAAACGGAAGAATTATAAATTTCCAAAATAATAGATAGGAATATCGCAAATAGAGCCATTGCGACCCCCATAAGTGGTGTAGTCCCCCATCCCGGAGCTACTTTACCATATTCCGAATTCAATGGTTTCAATAAATCCCCTACAGTAGTTCGTCTTGGCCCAGATCTAGAACTATCCTCAACGGTTTGTGTAGCCATAAATCCTATTTAACGATTGGTTGAGATCTGTTGACTTTGTATACTATTCCGGTGTAGTTGTAAATAAACGATCTTATCGTAGATCCATTGTGATCTTGAAATTATCTAAAAATGGAAACAGCAACCCTAGTCGCCATCTCCATATCTGGTTTACTTGTAAGCTTTACTGGGTACGCCTTATATACCGCTTTTGGGCAACCCTCTCAACAACTAAGAGATCCATTCGAAGAACACGGGGACTAGTTGAAGTAATGAGCCTCCCATATTGGGAGGCTCATTACTTCAATTAAATTCTAAAGTTATTTCATTTTTTTAGTCGGAACCTTAGGCGGTTCTCGAAAAAAGATAGCGAAAAAAATTATCCCTAAAGTCGAGACTAAAAGGAATGTATAAACCAATGCTTCCATGGATTCGATCGTGGTTTACAATTATAGCTTCCACACCTATTCATTTGGGATCATTTACCATATCATATAAAGAAAGAAAAAAAGTCAAAGAAAAGATGGTGATTCAAGTCAAGATTTCTCTGATACCCGATGTCAAATCAAAAAAAAAATGGAGGCGAAAGATACCACAACAATGTCGTATCAGACTACTTGTCTCCTTGTAGTTGGATCTCCAATTTTTTGGAATGTTCCAAATTCCACTTGAGCATCCAAATCTGGATCAATACCAGCAAAAACATCTCTGAACAAGGTTCTAGCGCCATGCCAAATGTGTCCGAAAAAGAAGAGCAAAGCAAACGTAGCATGCCCAAAAGTGAACCAACCCCTTGGACTGCTACGAAAAACACCATCGGATTTCAAAGTAGCCCGATCTAATTCAAAAATTTCACCTAATTGGGCACGTCTAGCATATTTTTTCACAGTAGCAGGATCAGAATAACTTACTCCATTAAGTTCGCCACCATAGAACTCAACAGTAACACCTACTTGGTCAACACTATACTTTGATTCTGCCCTTCTAAAAGGAACATCAGCTCTCACAATTCCGTCTTCATCTACCAAAACTACCGGAAATGTTTCAAAAAAAGTAGGCATACGACGTACAAAAAGCTCGCGCCCTTCTTTATCTCTAAAGACGGGGTGTCCTAACCATCCAACAGCAATTCCATCCCCATTGTCCATTGAGCCTGCTCTGAATAATCCCCCTTTTGCCGGATTATTACCAATATAATCATAAAAGGCTAATTTTTCGGGAATTTTAGACCAAGCTTCCGATAAACTAAGATTTTCGGCTAGCCCGGCACTAACTCTTCGATATATTTCTTGCTGAAAGTATCCCTGATCCCACTGATAACGAGTAGGACCAAATAATTCGATTGGGGTAGTTGCTGAACCATACCACATAGTTCCAGCAACAACAAAAGCTGCAAAAAAAACAGCAGCGATACTACTGGAAAGTACAGTTTCAATATTGCCCATACGTAATCCTTTGTATAGACGTTGAGGCGGACGGACACTAAGATGGAATAGGCCTGCTAATATGCCCAATGTACCCGCTGCAATATGATGAGAGGCTATTCCTCCCGGAACAAAAGGATCAAAACCTTCCGCGCCCCACGCTGGATTTACAGATTGTACTTTTCCAGTTAGTCCATAAGGGTCGGACACCCATATTCCAGGACCATACAAACCTGTTACATGAAATGCGCCAAAGCCAAAGCAAGCTACCCCTGAGAGAAATAAATGAATTCCAAAGATCTTGGGCAAATCCAAAGAAGGTTTTCCCGTACGTTCATCACAGAATATTTCTAGGTCCCAATATACCCAATGCCAGATAGCTGCCAAGAAGCACAAGCCGGAAAACACTATATGTGCCCCTGCCACACCTTCATAACTCCAAATACCCGGATTTGTTATAGTTCCTCCTGAAATACTCCAACCACCCCACGAATTGGTTATTCCTAAACGAGTCATGAAGGGTATAACGAACATACCTTGTCTCCACATTGGATCAAGAACGGGATCAGAGGGATCAAAAACCGCTAATTCGTATAAAGCCATCGAACCAGCCCAACCAGAAACTAGAGCTGTATGCATTATATGAACAGAAAGCAATCGACCGGGATCATTCAATACGACAGTATGAACACGATACCAAGGCAAACCCATGGAAATACCTCTTTATCAAAGAAAAATAGACACTATGTCACTTTATTTTATCGCATTGGAAAAGACTATATATACTATGTACCTAACCTTTTCAGTAGATTCTGTATCAGAAAGGATTAATATTTATTCCATTCCATTGAAAATAACGGAACAATTTTGTTCGTAAGAACAAAGAGAAGCAGATCTATTCTATACCCGATAAGTACCAATACGCAATGGGAGGATTGGTCCCATTTTTGGGGAACGAATGGATAGATACTTGTTTATCATTCGAACGATCGATTTCTTCGTTCAAATTTTTTCTTTATTCATTCTGTCTTACTCTATAAACTTTCCAATCTATGTATCAAATAGAATAAAGAGAAAAAAGGGATGAAGACAATAAACCATTGATTGTTACGTTTCCATATTAAAGTGAAGTATAGTACTAAATTTTTTTCTTTAATTTAATGCCCATTGGTGTTCCAAAAGTACCTTTTCGGAGTCCTGGAGAGGAAGATGCGGTTTGGGTTGACGTATAGTGCGACTTGTCAGACATATTGGGTCATATGGGATTTACCCGTTCTCTCCCCTGATCGAGATATCCTCTGTTTCGCCCAAGAGATATTGTATTGAGTGAAGCATCAATCAATCATTCGGAGCGTGAAGTGCAATTAGATCAATTTATTTTATATTAGGGATCAATATTATCAATTTAGAAGAATTTATGGTTTACTTGGACTGATAAAATAAAGTATCCAGGCTCCGTTCAGAAAATACCAAATCGATAACAAATTGTTAATATAATATATGTATGATTACCACTTGTATCATAAATGATTCTTATACCTACTATTACTTTATACCTACTATTACTTTATACCTACTATTACTATAGTAGTGATCCAAAATTGCCGACCAACGGAATAGTATGATGAATACATCAAATAGTTTTGGGAAAGCAAGACACGAAATTAACTAAAAAAAAAAAGAAGTCATAACAAAAAAATGGTACTGAGACCATTTGTCCTATATGTGCAAATAGAATTCGGACAGATCTTTTCCCGGGGTAGACCATGAACCTAAAAGAATTGAAAGGGCCCATTCAGGAACAAGACAATGACATCGTGATTTTAATATCGATGAAACAATACATCAATGATAGGTTAGTTTAATAAGTTCAGTAATCTCTTTTTTTTTAGAGGGAAGGGAGCCAAAACCCATCTCGTTTTTTTTAATAGAAGACCTTTCATTAAAAAAACCTGTTACATAAAAAAAAAAGAAATAAAACTGGAATCGACACATTGATTCTTTTTTTTTTTCGCAATTTTTTTTGAACCGTATGCATCCAAAGGTGCACGTACGGTTCCTAAGGGATGCAATTTTGTCCTAAGAGATACAATTTTGTCCTAATCAACCGACTTTATCGAGAAAGATTACTTTTTTTAGGCCAAGAGGTTGATAGCGAGATCTCGAATCAACTTGTTGGTCTCATGGTATATCTCAGTATAGAAGATGCTACTAAGGATCTTTATTTGTTTATAAACTCTCCCGGCGGATGGGTAATACCAGGAATAGCCATTTATGATACTATGCAATTTGTGCCACCTGATGTGCATACAATATGCATGGGGTTAGCCGCGTCAATGGGATCTTTTATTCTGGTCGGAGGAGAAATTACCAAACGTATAGCATTCCCTCACGCTTGGCGCCAATGAGTTTTTATTTGATTGAAAAAAAAAAGAAGACTATGCCTTCGCCATATTGATTATAAAAGAAAATTATAAGTAATAATAGCATGGCACTTCGAGTTCGATATGAACAAACCATTATTGTTTTTTCATAACATGAGATTTTGTATCGAGATAGTAGTATGAAATAAGGGTTATTTCCGATTTGATCTTATGTGTCGGGAGTACATTTCAGCGTCACAAACCATTTTTCTTCCACACCGGAAGTCTCTTTCTGATACTTATGCTATGAAAGAAAGAGTACGAAAATGAAAAAAAAAAAGATCAT